>NC_072769.1:22551025-22562821 GCF_022539595.1 Amphiprion ocellaris | reverse complement strand
AAAAAAAATCATCATGAATTTTGGCGCAAAAAAATGCCATAGTATACTATGTCGAAAAAAAAATGTGATTTTTCAACATGTTGTAAAAACGTGCCATATGATGAAATAATGTAAAGGAGGCCCTGAAAAACACTCCAGAAAGGTTTTCTTTGAAAAAAATATCATCATGAATTTTGGCGCAAAAAAAACGCCATAGTATAGTATGTCGACAAAAAAAATGCAATTTCTCAACATGTTATAAAAACGTGTCATATGATGAAATAATGTAAAGGAGGCCGTAAAAAAAACACTCTAGAAAGGTTTTCTTTGAAAAAAAAATCATCATGAATTTTGGCGCAAAAAAACGCCATAGTATACTATGTCGACAAAAAAATGCAATTTCTCAACATGTTATAAAAACGTGTCATATGATGAAATAAGGTAAAGGAGGCCGTAAAAAAAACACTCCAGAAAGGCTTTCTTTGAAAAAAACAATCATCATGAATTTTAGCGCAAAAAAACGCCATAGGATACTATGTCGAAAAAAAAATGCGATTTTTCAACATCTTGTATAAACATGCCATATGATGAAAAAATGTAAAGGAGGCCGTGAAAAACACCATGGTAAGGTTTCCCTTGAAAAAAATATCATGAATTTTGGCGCAAAAAACGCCATAGTATACTATGTCGAAAAAAAATGCGATTTTTCAACATGTTATAAAAACATGCCATATGTTGAAATAATGTAAAGTAGGCCATGAAAAACACTATGGTAAGGTTTTCTTTGAAAAAGAAATCATGAAGTTTGGCGCAAAAAAAACGCCATAGTATACTATGTCGAAAAATAAATGCGATTTTTGAACATGTTGTAAAAACATGTCATATGATGAAATAATGTAAAGGAGGCCGTGAAAAACACTCCAGAAAGGTTTTCTTTGAAAAAAAATCATCATGAATTTTGGCGCAAAAAAACGCCATAGTATACGATGTCAAGAAAAAAAAAGGGATTTTTCAACATGTTGTAAAAACGTGCCATATGATGAAATAATGTAAAGGAGGCCATGAAAAACACTATGGTAAGGTTTTCTTTGGAAAAAAAATCATCATGAATTTTGGCACAAAAAAACGCCATAGTATACTCTGTCGAAAAATAAATGCGATTTTTCAACATGTTGTAAAAACGTGCCATATGATGAAATAATGTAAAGTAGGCCATGAAAAACACTCCAGAAAGGTTTTCTTTGAAAAAAAAAATCATCATGAATTTTGGCGCAAAAAAATGCCATAGTATACTATGTCGAAAAAAAAAATGTGATTTTTCAACATGTTGTAAAAACGTGCCATATGATGAAATAATGTAAAGGAGGCCCTGAAAAACACTCCAGAAAGGTTTTCTTTGAAAAAAATATCATCATGAATTTTGGCGCAAAAAAAACGCCATAGTATAGTATGTCGACAAAAAAAATGCAATTTCTCAACATGTTATAAAAACGTGTCATATGATGAAATAATGTAAAGGAGGCCGTAAAAAAAACACTCTCGAAAGGTTTTCTTTGAAAAAAAAATCATCATGAATTTTGGCGCAAAAAAACGCCATAGTATACTATGTCGACAAAAAAATGCAATTTCTCAACATGTTATAAAAACGTGTCATATGATGAAATAAGGTAAAGGAGGCCGTAAAAAAAACACTCCAGAAAGGCTTTCTTTGAAAAAAACAATCATCATTAATTTTAGCGCAAAAAAACGCCATAGGATACTATGTCGAAAAAAAAATGCGATTTTTCAACATCTTGTATAAACATGCCATATGATGAAATAATGTAAAGGAGGCCGTGAAAAACACCATGGTAAGGTTTTCTTTGAAAAAGAAATCATGAAGTTTGGCGCAAAAAAAACGCCATAGTATACTATGTCGAAAAATAAATGCGATTTTTGAACATGTTGTAAAAACCTGTCATATGATGAAATAATGTAAAGGAGGCCGTGAAAAACACTCCAGAAAGGTTTTCTTTGAAAAAAAATCATCATGAATTTTGGCGCAAAAAAACGCCATAGTATACGATGTCGAGAAAAAAAAAGGGATTTTTCAACATGTTGTAAAAACGTGCCATATGATGAAATAATGTAAAGGAGGCCATGAAAAACACTCCAGAAAGGTTTTCTTTGAAAAAAAAATCATCATGAATTTTGGCGCAAAAAAATGCCATAGTATACTATGTCGAAAAAAAAATGTGATTTTTCAACATCTTGTAAAAACATGCCCTATAATGAAATAATGTAAAGGAGGCCGTGAAAAACACCATGGTAAGGTTTCCTTTGAAAAAAAAATAATCATGAATTTTAGCGCAAAAAAACGCCATAGTATACTATGTCGACAAAAAAATGCAATTTCTCAACATGTTATAAAAACGTGTCATATGATGAAATAAGGTAAAGGAGGCCGTTAAAAAAACACTCCAGAAAGGCTTTCTTTGAAAAAAACAATCATCATGAATTTTGGCACAAAAAAACGCCATAGTATACTATGTCGAAAAAAAAATGCGATTTTTCAACATCTTGTAAAAACATGCCCTATAATGAAATAATGTAAAGGAGGCCGTGAAAAACACCATGGTAAGGTTTCCTTTGAAAAAAAAATCATCATGAATTTTAGCGCAAAAAAACGCCATAGGATACTATGTCGACAAAAAAATGCGATTTTTCAACGTTGTAAAAACGTGCCATATGATGAAATAATGTAAAGTAGGCCGTCAAACACACTATCTATACTATGACGTTTTTTGAGCGACATGCTATCATATGACATGCTATACTGTGACCTTTGTTGGACGACATGCTATGACGTTTTTAGATCGACATGCTATAGTATGACGTTTTTAGAGCGACATGTTATTCTATGACGTTCTTAGAGTGACATGCTATACAGTGACGCTTCAAGAGCGACGTGCTATAGGATGACGTTTTTTGAACGACATGCTATATTATGACGTTTTTAGAGTGACATGCTATACTACGACATTTTTTGAGCCACATGCTATACCATGACTTTTTTTGGGCGACATGCTATATTATGAAGTTTTTAGCGCGACATGCTAAACTATGACGTTTTTAGAGCGACAGCTATACTATGACATTTTTAGAGCAACATGCTATACTATGACGTTTCAAGAGCGACATGCTATACGATGACGTTTTTTGGACGACATGCTATACAATGACGTTTTTAGAGTGACATGCTATACAATGACGTCTGTTGAGCGACATGCTATACTATGACATTTTTAGAGCGACATGCTACACTATGACGTTTTTTGAGCCACATGCTATACTATGACATTTTTTGAGCGACATGGTATAATATGACGTTTTTAGAGCGACATGCTGTACTATGATGTTTTTCGAGTAACATTCTATACGATGACGTTTTTTAGACGACATGCTGTACGTTGACATTTTTTGGACGACATGCTATACAATGACGTTTTTAGAGCGACATGCTACACTATGACGTTTTTTGAGCCACATGCTATACTATGACGTTTTTTGGGCGACATGCTATACTATGACGTTTTTTGGGTGACATGCTATACTCTGACATTTTGAGAGCGATATGCTATACTATGACGTTTTTAGAGCGACATGCTATACTATGACGTTTTTTGGGCGACATGCTATACCTTGACGTTTTTTGGGCGACATGCTATAAGTTGATGTTTTTTGGACGACATGCCATATAATAACGTTTGCTGAGCGACATGCTACACTATGACGTTTTTTTGAGCCACATGCTATACTATGACGTTTTTTGGGCGATATGCTATACTATGAGGTTTTTTTGGACCAAAGGCTATACTATGACGTTTTTAGAGCGACATGGTATACTATGACGTTTTTAGAGCGACATGCTATACTATGACGTTTTTAGAGTGACATGCTACACTATGACGTTTTTAGACCAAAGGCTATACTATGACGTTTTTAGACCAAAGGCTATACTCTGATGTTTTTTGGACGACATGCTATACTATGACGTTTTTAGAGCAACATGCTATACTATGACGTTTTTAGAGCGACATGCTATACTATGACATTTTTAGAGCGACATGCTATACTATGATGTTTTTAGATCGACATGCTATAGTATGATGTTTTTATAGCGACATGCTATGCTATGACGTTCTTAGAGCGACATGCTATACTGTGACGTTTCAAGAGCGACATGCTATACGATGACGTTTTTTGGACAACATGCTATACTCTGACTTTTTTTGGGTGACATGCTATACTATGACGTTTTTAGAGCGACATGCTATACTATGACGTTTTTAGAGTGACATGCTAAACTATGACGTTTTTAGAGCGACATGCTATACTATAATGTTTTTAGAGCGACATGCTATACCATGATGTTTTTTGGACGGCATGCTATGCTATGACATTTTTTGTGTGACATGCTATACTATGACGTTTTTAGAGCGACATGCTATACTATGACGTTTTTTGGACAAAAGGCCATACTATGACGTTTTTAGAGCGACATGCTATACTATGACGTTTGTTCGGCGACACTCTATACTATAGGCTTTTTAAATTGACATATTAGTATGACATTGTTTTTGTTTATTTTTTGTTTGTTTTTTAGCAACATATAAGAATTTGAACAGTTTTTAAAATTACTATACTTTTACTTGTGCCATGAAATATTATTCTATGGCATTTTTTAGACGACATATACTCTGATATTTTCTTGAAAAATATACTGTTTTGACAATATAATGGACTATGACATTTTTTGAACCACATATCCTACATGACAATTTTAGGCAACATCCTATAATTTTGCACTTTTTGAACCGCATAATAATCAGTTGGGTCTTTTTGCCAACATGCTATACTATGAACTACAGGCCATACTATGTTATTCTTGAAAAGTATACTATACTTTGACATTTCCTGAACTACATCCTATACTATGGCATTATACACAGAGTGCTTTGGTTACATGTTGATTTATAATCTAGATTTTTTTCTGTTTTGTTTTTTGACGGGATTACCACAGACCTGACCGTGAACACCGTTGACACCCACCTGAGGGAGACGCTGCCTAAGATCTCAAGGCTGCTTGGTCGTGGTGTTTCTGGTCCTGCTCCAGAACGCCTTCATCAACTACGTCTTCTTTTGAAGAGGCCCTCAGATGCTGCAATCTCTGACCTTAAGGAGGAATTGCTACTTTCACTCTGTAACGAGACGGCGGTTATTTTAAAGACCCAGCTGCTGGCTGCTTGGAGTGAAAGTTTAACACCCATCAAAACGGAACTACAGACAGTTAAATCTGTGCTGTCGATCTGTATTTCAAACATCAAGTCTGACCCGGCTGCCCTAAGGCACGCTGTGGGTGAAACGGAAACTTCACTCTCCACATCACTGACGACATTGTCACACTCCAAAGCAGAGCACCTGTCTGCTGAACTTTTAAAAGTGGACAATAAATGTGAATAATGTGAGCAGCAGCAGACTGTGAGCAGCAGAACAAATGTGATCAGAAAGAAATCATTTTCTTTTTTCTTTTCTTTCTGGTTGACTTGATACTGTCAGATGCAGATGTTGGAGCTGATTCTGATCTTTCAGGATAAAAAACTGCTTTTCCTTCACAGACTTTTCAGGAAATTATTCTCTCAGGTTTTCTCAGCTATTTATATTTTTATTATCTGTGATTATTTCATTATTCCTTTATTGTAAAAATAAAGTTTGAGGTATAAAGACTGATTTAGTTATTTTAATCCCGAAATCTTTGATGTAGCAGAACTAAACTTCCATTTTCCTTCTTGTACTTCTGATACTAGAACTAAACGTATCTTCAACACGGATCATCTGCTTTTAATGAATCAGCAGCAACATCACAACAACAAATGAGACAATTTTCAACAAATTAATGAAACTGATGTCATTTAAAACTATCAGAGTCTATTTTAGTGTCAAATTCAAGCTGATTACTGACAACTAGAACATTAACGTTGTTTTAATCACGTTTAAGTTTCCTGAACGTTACATTAATGTCAACCAGCCACAGTTTTATGAACTTAATGAACCACATTACAGGAACACAACACACTTCAGCTGTTTACATGAAACTCAACACATTAGCTTGATGCTACGTTAGCTTTAATCAGGCTACAATTGAGCACCTAGCTCGGTTAGCATCGCTAACATTAAAGCTAATATTTACTATGCTAACTTTCTTCTCTGGTCAACACACACTGAAACAAACTCCACCAACATCTGGAGTGCATGGCACACATTACATCTGACACTAAAGCTGCATATAAAGTGCATTAAAAGCGGCACCGATACGAAAAATAAACATTTACTTACCGAACTATTAGAGTCCTTTCAGTGTCTGCTGGTAGAATCAGCCGAAGGTAGAAAACTGGTTAAAACAAGCCAACGGGCAGGAAAACTGTCTGTGGAAAATGTTCTGCTGCTCCACCGATAAATAAACCAACAGTTATATCAGAATTAATCCAAACGAGGAGAACAGAGTCTCTGCTGCCTCCTCCATAGGACCTGTCAATCAGTCCAGACCGGACTGTCAATCAAGTAGTCCCGCCTCCTGGCTTCGCAAAACTTTAACCCTCTATAAAAAAAATCAATATTGATTTATTTTAAGATCGGCCACCTGATCTCTCATTTTGACGGTGAAAACTCACGAAAAAAATGTATATATAGTCTATGCACCGTACTCTGGCTCCACACTTGCTGATGACCACTTCCGGTCTGAGAAAATGGAAAAAACTGACCTTTTTTCGTTTCTGTCTCTTACTGATTTTACTTTCTTGTTATTCTAAATATAAAACGAAAATCAAAGCATTTTTTTAAAAAGAATCGTATATCCCTTTATGATAATGAAAAGGAAAAACGCCTTGTATTTCAATTTTAATTTTTGTATTTTAAAACGAAAATCAAATAACCACTCGTTTGCTTTTCAATACCCGTTTCAGAACGGAAAATCCAATTACCAGATCCGGACACGGACCGTGGTGGATGTCTGGTGTGTGTGTGGGCTGTGTGTCTGAATGTTTTTGTAAAAAAAAAAAAAAAAAAAAAGTGGGACTGAAACGAGTGAGAGCTCGTTTCTGTGCAGGCTACAGCCGAAAACTACAGTTGTAGTTGTCGGCTGAAAAACTACAACTCCCGGCAACAACGTCACTTCCTGTTGATGGGGACGGAGCCTCTCGGGTATGGACACATAAGAATCATGTGACAGGTCATGGCCACAACGTGATCACGCTTATTTCAACGTAAGACGTCCTCCAAATACCGGTGGTCTGGTTTATAAAGAGTTTTGTTGTGTGCGCTTTATTGTGTATTTTTACAAACCCATCACTGCAACGAAAAAGCACCCTGAGACCTGGTGAATGTGTGAAATGTTAGCGTAACTCCCCAGATTTTATATGCAAAAAGAATTATCGATCTATCTTATCTGGTTTAAAATCTACAGCCAATCAAAAATCAATATGCAAAACGTAGCGCCGGCGCTACACTGGGTTCTAAAGGGTTAACTGACACAGTGTTCACTTCTTGTCATGGTTACGGCACTGCCGTGCAGGCAACTATATCTGGCAATGGGAAATCCTTAACAAAGCCGTGGATCCAGACTATAAGCCGCATGACTGTGAAAATTTAATGAGGTGGTCCTTGTGTAATTTCTGAATTTCCCTGAAAATTTCATCCAAATCCGTTTGTCTGTTTTTGAGTAATGTTTCACACAGACAGACAGACAGACAGATTCACAGACAAATATATGCTGATCCTCACATAACTCCACCATTCCTGGGCAGAGTAATCATTATTATTTAACCCCTTGATGCCTGAATTTATTTACAATTAAATTTTTAAAAAAAAAACAACTTTTGTGTGTTTTTGCTTTCTAGCTGATGCTGAAAGAAGTGGATATTGTTAATTAGTCTATTACACATAGAACAGCTGTATAATAATAAGGACAGATATATAACAATTAGGTCCCACTCTGACTGGTCTTACGAGAAACCAGTGCTTGCAAAAGGTTCCGAAGTACGTATTGAATATGAGCAAACTGGCATTAGGGGAATGGATACGCTATCTCGGCTACAGTTTGAACGAAAGTGGTATGATGTGAATTCGTGACAATAGGCACCAAGGGGTTAAAATATTATGTTGATTTTAAAAAATATTCCCACAATTACAAGAGACATGGATTAAATAAATAATACCCCAAAAAAGGAGATTTAAATTAAATTTTAACCGTTTTATTTGCGATTCAGTTTGGTCATCCGAGGGGTGGGACAAGAGAAAAATGGCATTTTAGGGGTAACTCCAGACTTATTTGGTATTTTTAAAAATATTTTCAAGCATTCTGTCCTCCCAGTTTTTTTTTAGATTTGGTCTCAGGGCAAGTACATTTACACAGCAACTGCATGTTTTAGTATTTTGTACATGGATTATCTGAAATTTGATGGTGGGACGTAACATGTCCTCCAGTTCTGGAATGACCTTTATATTGCTAACATTTTATCACCATGGCCTAGTTAGGATGAGAACATTTACACGCACTCATGATATATACTCATATAGATGTCAACTGAATATCGTGCGTGCTGAAAGATGACACTAAAGGTTACACGGTGTGTTTAAATGTGACGTCAGCGAGTCCTGACAAAGCAGCTGAACGTGATGAGCTGGGAGTAAAACCAGGCTCACATAGCTCCTCCTCCACACAATCAGAATTATCTCCTCTTTACTGCTACACTACAGACCTCTACCTCTGACACTGGCCAATGAGATTATCTCTAACAGTCGACCATCTCTGCCTCAAAGGAACTAAAACTCCAGCTGAAGATGTATTCTCTCTCCAGTCCACATCCTGCCCTCTAATTCTTTGGTCTCTCTGTGCCTCCTCCTCCTCCTCCTCTCTCTCCTGCTTCTTTCCTTTTATACAAATATCTCTCTTTCACTGTGGTTTTCTCTGCTGCAGGGCCTGAGGAAAGAGCCCTCTGCAGTGGAGGGAGGCAGAAAAAGACAAATAACTTTTCAGGGCACAGGAAGTAGGTCATCCTCCTATCAAATATTTATTTCTCACACTGTGCCTAAGGCTCCAAAAGGACTCCCTCTTTAGTTACTGTATCTGTGTGTGTGTGTGTGTGTGTGTGTGTGTGTGTGTGTGTGTGTGTGTGTGTGTGTGCGTGTGTGCGCGTGTGCGCGTGTGCATGTAATTTTGCTCATTTGCACATATATGGCTGCCCGTGGTCCGTGTCTGACTGAATGAGTACAGGGATGTGGTGAATATTTGGAGTTTCTGCTCTCTTCAGGAGGTCAGACTTCATTTTTTTCATCCACTCTTTGGTTAGTAAACAGATATTGAAATAGGTTTTCATCCCAGCGTTGTGCATCAACTTTACGCATCCATTTTTTTGTCTGTTTTTTCAGCGCACAGGGAGGGTGGTCTTCCAAACTGAGGAGATGGAATTGAAAATGGGATCTGAATACAAACACGGACCCCTGCAGGGCATGTTGTTGTACTCTATAGCTTCAGTCTCCTGATGGAAAGCCTCGGGTAGGGTTTAAATTTTACATTTAAGAGATTTTGTTTTATCTTTTATCCTGAGTGTAACAGCTGGACCACTTTTTATTTACAGCAGGAGCTCTGGCCAAAAAAGCCACAATGGATTTTTTTTCTTTTTAAATAGTGATGCAAAATTGTTTTAACTTCTGTTGTGTGTGTCTGATGTAGCACAGATGCATACAAAGGGGACGTTATAGTGAAGGTGTTTACCAAACTACAGATACACTACCGGTCAAAGGTTTGGGGTCACCCAGACAATTTCATGTTTTCCATGAAAACTCACACTTTTATTCATGTGCTAACATAATTGCACAAGGGTTTTCTAATCATCAATTATCCTTTCAACACCATTAGCTAACACAATGTAGCATTAGAACACAGGAGTGATGGTTGCTGGAAATGTTCCTCTGTACCTCTATGTAGATATTCCATTAAAAATCAGCTGTTTCCAGCTACAATAGTCATTTACCACATTAACAATGTCTAGAATGTATTTCTGATTCGTTTGATGTTATCTTCATTGAAAAAAGCTGCTTTTCTTTCAGAAATAAGGCCATTTCTAAGTGCTAAACTTTTGAACGGTAGTGTATATGTCTATTCATCGATTCAGTCGTCAATCAAAATTTATTTGAATTGACAAACTTTGCTTATTGTATCAAATATTACTCTGTGACAAAAATATGATTAATTAATTACTAATTTATTAGAAATATATTTTTTGAATCGCATCCCACCACTAGTTTAAATCATTTGGTTAGGTTTAGCCACCAAACTTGCTTTAGTAGATCATGGTTTGGGCTAAAAGACACTCGAAAGACAAAACTCCAGTTCCAATTTCCAGGGTGACAAGTCTCATCCCTAATAGCCCCTAAAAACACGGGCAGCCCATAGTTTTAGAGCTTTTTTTGTGGAAATAAAACACACAGAGAGCAGAGGGGATTGAACTCCAAACCTCACAATTAATGGACACTCCACCAGCCACCCAGTAGAAACGGGAGGAAACAAAACACAAAATCCATCCCAAAATGTTTCAGGGAACATTTTTTTTTGTTTGTTTTTTCAGAAAATTGTGACATTTGTGTGTTTATTTGATCAGATCTCCAAGTGACTGAATCAGTAAGTGCTGTTTCTGCTGTGGATTTACAACTAGTCAAATCCAACCAAACCACTGAGCCGATGGTGATGTCTGGATGTGGTGAGTCTGAAACCTGGATATATTCACTTATGAAAAGCAGAAGATCCTCACAGCTAAGAGTCCTGTTTGACATTTTCCTTGATTGATTTATTGATAATCACAGTTGTTTGTTTTGGACTTGGTGATTCATTGTTGTGGACGGACTGACAGTTCATCTCAGCAACATTCAGACAGAACCCAGGTCACATTTCAGAGGGTGTGTTAACAGCAGTGTGAGTTATGGTGGTTCATCCTTCACTGAGCTTGTTAGGAGCCGCCGTCCTCGCTGTGTCGCAGCTAAACGCAGCTCAGACAGGCCTGGGGAGACGACCGCATGGGGCTGGCGCTGAGTCTTAATTGAATGGACCTGATGCGGTTCCATTAATCAGTAATGGGATCCTTGCTGGGCCCGGCCACCACACGCCACAGCAGGAGGGGCTTCTGATGGGGCCTCTGACATTTTCACAGCAGTCAGTGGGTATATGAAAACAGGCCGAGAGGAGGGAGCCGTGCTCATGTCTCTGGAGTAAAGGTTGGAATGAGGAGAATATTTTATATCAAATGCTTCTACTTGTAGGTTTTCTTAGCGTACATCTCTGTCATGCTCTGAGCTGGAGGACACAATGGGAGCCATTAAAGCTTTTATTACAAGGCTGCTACTGCTGCACTTTTGCTCCATCATCTCTCAACAGACAGGCTGGTTAAAATGCTACACAAGATATAACTGCTTCTCCTCTCCAGCGCTTAAGAATCTCCAGATTCTTATTGCAAGGACAGATTCTTGAAGTGAAGGTTTTGTCACAACTCTGTCTGTATTCAAATGAAATAACTTTTTCTGAGTTGTGAATTATTGGAACAGATGTCAAGGCATGTTTTACAGTCCACGATAAAACCAAGACATTAAACCGAATGCTTCCTTGATTTGTTGTGCGTTTCTTTCAGACTGAAACTCTCCATCCCGCTCCGGAGCTGGAAACTGAAGACAAAACAGCTTTAGTCTGCAGCCTTCAGGAGCCTTTTTATGTAAATGCTGATGCTGAAC